>NW_028273633.1:1962500-1987500 GCF_024610735.1 Ursus americanus
TTCGTGATTAGGGTTCGGGTCAGGTTCGGGTTCGGTTTAGGGATAGGGTTCGGGTTAGGGTTCGGGTGAGGGTTCGCATTAGGGTTTGGGTTCATGTAAGGGTTCGGGTTAGGGTTAGGCTTAGGGTTAGGGGTTTGGTTTCGGGTTCAGGTTCGGGATTTGGGTTCGGGTTCAGGTTCGCGTCAGGGTTAGGCTTCAGGTTCCGGTCAGGGTTCGGGTTAGGGTTAGGGTCAGGGTCAGTGTCAGGGTTAGGGTTAGGGTCAAGGTCAGTGTTTAGGGATTAGGGTTAGGGTGAGGGTACGGGTTAGGGTTAGGGTTACGGTTAGGGTTCGGGTTAGGGTTAGGGTTTGGGTTAGGGTTAGGGTTCAGGGTTAGGGTTATGGTTAGGGTTAGGGTTAGGGTTCGGGTTAGGGTTCGGGTTAGGGTTAGGGTTCGGGTTAGGGTTAGGGTTAGGGTTAGGGTTAGGGTTTGGGTTCGGGTTAGGGTTCGGGTTAGGGTTAGGTTTAGGGTTAGGGTTCGGGTTAGGGTTAGCGTTAGGGTTAGGGATCGGGTTAGGGTTCGGGTTAGGGTTCGGGTTAGGTTTCGGGTTAGGGTTAGGGTTCGGGTTAGGGTTAGGGTTAGGGTTAGGGTTAGGGTTTGGGTTCGGGTTAGGGTTCGGGTTAGGGTTAGGGTTAGGGTTAGGGTTCGGGTTAGGGTTAGCGTTAGGGTTAGGGATCGGGTTAGGGTTCGGGTTAGGGTTCGGGTTAGGGTTCGGGTTCGGGTTCGGGTTAGTGTTCGGGTTAAGGTTAGGGTTCGGGTTAGGGTTAGGGTTCGGGTTAGGGTTCGGGTTAGGGTTCGGGTTAGGGTTAGGGTTAGGGTTAGGTTTAGGGGTTAGGGTTAGGGTTCGGGTTCGGGTTAGGGTTCGGGTCCGGGTTAGGGTTCGGGATCGGGTTAGGGTTAGGGTTAGGGTTAGGGTTAGGGGTTAGGGGTTAGGGTTAGGGTTAGGGTTCGTGTTAGGGTTCGGGTTAGGGTTCGGGTTAGGGTTCGGGTTCGGGTTAGGGTTCGGGTTCGGGTTGGGGTTCGGTTTCGGGTTAGGTTTAGGGTTAGGGTTCGGGTTCGGGTTCGTGTTCGGGTTCGGGTTCGTGTTCGGGTTCGGGTTCGGGTTAGGGTTAGGGTTAGGGTTAGGGTTAGGCTTAGGGTTAGGGTTTGGTTTAGGGTTAGGGTTCGGGTAGCGTTAGGGTTAGGGTTAGGGTTAGGGTTAGGGTTAGGTTTCGGGTTCGGGTTATGGTTAGGGTTAGGGTTAGGGTTAGGGTTAGGCTTAGGGTTAGGGTTAGGGTTAGGGTTTGGTTTAGGGTTAGGGTTCGGGTAGCGTTAGGGTTAGGGTTAGGGTTAGGGTTACGGTTAGGGTTAGGGTTACGATTCGGTTTAGGGTTAGCGTTCGGGTTAGGGTTACGGTTAGGGTTAGGGTTAGGGTTCGGGTTAGGGTTAGGGTTAGGGTTAGGTTAGGGTTAGGGTTAGGGTTAGGGTTAGAGTTCGCGTTAGGGATCGGGTTAGGGTTAGGTTTTGGATTCGGGTTCGGGTTCACGTTAGGGTTAGGGTTAGGGTTCGGGTTAGGGTTAGTGTTCGGGTTCTGATTATGGTTAGGGTTAGGGTTAGGGTTAGGGTTAGGGTTAGGGTTAGTGTTCGGGTTAGGGTTAGGGTTACGGTTAGGGTTTCGGTTAGGGTTAGGGTTCGGATAGGGTTAGGGTTAGGGATAGGGTTAGGGTTAGGGTTAGGGTTAGGGTTAGGGTTAGGTATCGGGTTAGGGTTAATGTTAGGGTTAGGTTTCGGGTTGGGGTTATGGTTAGGGTTAGGGTTCGGGTTAGGGTGAGGGTTCGGGTTAGGGTTAGGGTTCCGGTTAGGGTTAGGGTTAGGGTTAGGGTTCACGTTATTGTTAGGGTTAGGATTAGGTTTAGTGTTCCTGTTAGGGTTAGGGTTAGGGTTAGGTTTCGGGTTTCTGTTCATGTTAGGGTTAGGGTTAGGGTTAGGGTTTGGGGTAGGATTCGGGTGAGGGTTAGGGTTAGGGTTCGGGTTCGGTTTAGGGTTAGGGTTTGGTTTAGGGTTAGGGTTCGGGTAGGGTTAGGGTTAGGTTTAGGGTTTGGTTTAGGGTTAGGGTTCGGGTAGGGTTAGGGTTAGGGTTCGGCTTCAGGTTAGGGTTAGGTTTACGGTTAGGGTTTGTTTTAGGGTTAGGGTTCGGGTAGGGTTAGGGTTAGGCTGAGGTTTAGGGTTAGGGTTATGGTTAGTGTTAGGGTTCGGGTTAGGCTGAGGGTTAGGGTTAGGGTTAGGGTTAGGGTTAGAATTGGTGTTCGGGTTAGGGTTCGGGTTAGGGTTAGGTTTAGGGTTAGGGTTAGGGTTAGGGGTTCGAGTTTGGGGTCAGGTTAGGGGTTAGGGTTAGGGTTAGGGTTAGGGTTAGGGTTCGGGTTAGGATTCGGTATAGGGTTAGGGTTCGGGTTAGGGTTCGGTTTCGGGTTAAGGTTAGGGTTAGGTTTATGGTTAGGTTTCGGGTTAGCGTTAGGGTTAGGGTTAGGGTTAGGGTAAGGGTTTGGTTTCGGGTTAGGGTTAGGGTTAGGGTTCACGTTACGCTTAGGGTTAGGTTTAGGGTTAGGGTTAGTTTTCGTGGTAGGGTTAGGGTTAGGGTTCGGTTTCGGGTTAGGGTTAGGATTAGTGGTAGGGTTCGGGTTAGGGCTAGGGTTCTGGTTAGGGTTAGGGTTAGGGTTAGGGTCAGGGTAATGGTCAGGTTCAGGCTAAGTGTCTGGGTCAGGGTGTAGGGTTTGGGTTCCAGTTAGGGTATGGGTCAGGTAAGAGACCACAGTGCCCAGGCACCGTCTGAGCTCTTCCCTCATCCCGGCGGTTTTCCTAGCAGGAGTTCAACCCCAACGAAAACAGCCCGGAGACCCGCAGGGGCCCAAACGGCTTCCGACGAACAATATGCTCTTGCTGTGGAAAACCTATCCCAAGTGGGTGTAGCCAGGTCAACAAAATGCCACAAACCAAGGTGGAAGAGACAACATGGCCCAAGCATGGTCTAAGACCCTACCTCGTCTCTGTGCTTTGGGGAGCCGAAGGGACCCCCGAGGCACACGGCCCTGAGGCGCGTTGGGCAGAGAGCCGGCCTACCATGGAAAAACTTTCCGGAGGTGCAGACCCTATCCCAAGGGGTGGTGGCAAGGGAAAAAAATGCCATCTCCTTCTCTGGAAGAAACCCCAGTGCCCAGCCATGTTCTAAGCCCTCCTCTCCTCCCTGGGCTTCTGGCAGCAGGAGTGAAAAGAGAGGAGCACAGCACTGGGACCCGATTGACAGAAACCGGCTTCCCCCAGGAAGTACTTCTCCACGTGCAGACATGCTCCCAGGTGCCTGTTGCAAGGTGAAGGAAATGCCATACACTGACCTGGAAGAGACCACAGGGCCCAGGCACAGTCTGAGCCCTTCCCTCATCCCGGCGGTTTTGCTTGCAGGAGGTCCACCACAACAAACACAGCCCGGAGACCCCCTGGGGCCCAAACGGCTTCCGACGAACAATATGCTCTTGCTGCGGAAAACCTATCCCAAGTGGGGGTAGCCAGGTCAACAAAATGCCACAAACCCAGGTGTAAGAAACAACATTGCCCAGGCATGGTCTTAGCCCCTCACCTCGTCCCTGTGCTTTGGGGAGCCGGAGGGACACCCGAGGACCACGGCCCTGAGACCCCTTTGCAAAAAGCCGGCTTCCCACGGAAACAGTTTTCCTGAGGTGCACACCCTCTCCCAAGTGGTTGTGGCAAGGTAAAGCAAATGCCCTCCACTTCTCTGGAAGAAACCACAGTGCCCAGCCATGTTCTAAGCCCTCCCATCCTCCCTGGGCTTCTGGCAGCAGGAGTGAAAAGAGAGGAGCAGAGCACTGGGACCCGTTTGACAGAAACCGGCTTCCCACGAGAAAGTCCTTCTCCACGTGCAGACATGCTCCCCAGTGCCTGTGGCAAGGTGAAAGAAATGCCATACACTGACCTGGAAGAGACCACAGGGCCCAGGCACAGTCTGAACCCTTCCCTCATCCCGGCGGTTTTGCTAGCGGGAGTTCAACCCCAACGAACACAGCCCGGAGACCCTGAGGCAAAAACGGCTTCCGACAAAAAAGAGGTGCTTGCTGTGGAAAACCTATCCCAAGTGGGGGTAGCCAGGTCAACGAAATGCCACACCACCAGGTGTAAGAAACAACATTGCCCAGGCACGGTCTAAGCCCCTCACCTCGTCCCTGTGCTTTGGGGAGCCGGAGGGACAGCCGAGGCCCACGGCCCTGAGAACCCTTTGCAAAAAGCCGGCTTCCCACGGAAACAGCTTTCCTGAGGTGCAGACCCTATCCCAAGGGGTGGTGGCAAGGGAAAGCAAATGCCATCCCCTTCTCTGGAAGAAACCCCAGTGCCCAGCCATGTTCTAAGCCCTCCCCTCTTCCCTGGGCTTCTGGCAGCAGGAGAGAAAAGAGAGGAGCACAGCACTGGGACCCGTTGACAAAAACCGGCTTCCCACAAGGAAGTCCTTCTCCACGTGCAGAAATTCTCCCCAGTGCCTGTGGCAAGGTGAAAGAAATGCCATACACTGACCTGGAAGAGACCACAGGGCCCAGGCACAGTCTGAGCCCTTCCCTCATCCCGGCGGTTTTGCTAGCAGGAGTTCAACCCCAACGAACACAGCCCGGAGACCCCCTGGGGCCCAAACGGCTTCCGACAAACAATATGCTCTTGCTGTGGAAAACCTATCCCAAGTGGGGGTAGCCAGGTCAACAAAATGCCACACACCCAGGTGGATGAAACAACATTGCCCAGGCATGGTCTAAGCCCCTCACCTCGTCCCTGTGCTTTGGGGATCTGGAGGGACCCCCGAGGCCCACGGCCCTGAGGCCCGTTGGGCAGAAAGCCGGCTTCCCAAGGAAACAGCTTTCCTGAGGTGCAGACCCTATCCCAAGGGGTGGTGGCAAGGGAAAGCAAATGCCATCCCCTTCTCTGGAAGAAACCCCAGTGCCCAGCCATGTTCTAAGCCCTCCCCTCCTCACTGGGCTTCTGGCAGCAGGAGAGAAAAGAGAGGAGCACAGCAATGGGACTCTTTGACAGAAACCGTTTTCCCACGAGGAAGTCCTTCTCCACATGCAGATATGCTTCCCAGTGCCTGTGGCAAGGTGAAGGAAATGCCATACACTGACCAGGAAGAGACCACAGGGCCCAGGCACAGTCTGAGCACTTGCCTCATCCCGGCGGTTTTGTTAGCAGGAATTCCACCACAAGGAACACAGCCCGGAGAACCCCTGGGGCCCAAACGGCTTCCGAAGAACAATATGCTCTTGCTGTGGAAAACCTATCCCAAGTGGGGGTAGCCAGGTCAACAAAATGCCAAACACCCAGGTGTAAGAAACAACATTGCCCAAGCATGGTCTAAGCCACTCACCTCGTCCCTGTGCTTTGGGGAGCCGGAGGGACACCCGAGGCCCACGGCCCTGAGACCCGTTTGGCCAAAAGCCGGCTTCCCACGGAAACAATTTTCCTGAGGTGCACACCTTCTCACAAGTGTTTGTGGCAAGGTAAAGCAAATGCCATCCCCTTCTCTGGAAGAAACCACAGTGCTCAGCCATGTTCTAAGCCCTCCCACCCTCTCTGGGCTTCTGGCAGCAGGAGTGAAAAGAGAGGAGCAGAGCACTGGGACCCGTTTAACAAAAACCGGCTTCCCATGCGAAAGTCTTTCTCCACGTGCAGACATGCTCCCAGGTGCCTGTGGCAAGGGGAAGGAAATGCCATACACTCACCTGGAAGAGACCACAGGGCCCAGGCACAGTCTGAACCCTTCCCTCATCCCGGCGGTTTTGCTAGCAGGAGTTCAACCCCAACGAACACAGCCCGGAGACCCCTGGGGCAAAAACGGCTTCCGACGAACAAGAGGTGCTTGCTGTGGAAAACCTATCCCAAGTGGGAGTAGCCAGGTTAACGAAATGCCACACACCCAGGTGTAAGAAACAACATTGCCCAGGCACGGTCCAAGCCCCTCACCTCGTCCCTGTGCTTTGGGGAGCCGGAGGGACACCCGAGGCCCACGGCCCTGAGACCCCTTTGCAAAAAGCCGGCTTCCCACGGAAACAGTTTTCCTGAGGTGCAGACCCTATCCCAAGTGGTTGTGGCAATGTAATGCAAAAGCCCTCCACTTCTCTGGAAGAAACCACAGTGCCCAGCCATGTTCTAAGCCCTCCCATCCTCCCTGGGCTTCTGGCAGCAGGAGTGAAAAGAGAGGAGTAGGGCACTGGGACCCGTTTGAGAAAAACCGGCTTCCCACGCGAAAGTCTTTCTCAACGTGCAGACATGCTCCCAGGTGCCTGTGGCAAGGGGAAGGAAATGCCATACACTGACCTGGAAGAGACCACAGGGCCCAGGCACAGTCTGAACCCTTCGCTCATCCCGGCGGTTTTGCTAGCATGAGTTCCCCAACGAACACAGCCCGGAGACCCCTGGGGCAAAAACGGCTTCCGACGAACAATAGGTGCTTGCTGTTGAAAACCTATCCCAAGTGGGGGTAGCGAGGTCAACGAAATGCCACATACCCAGTTGTAAGAAACAACATTGCCCAGGCACGGTCTCAGCCCCTCACCTCGTCCCTGTGCTTTGGGGAGCCGGAGGGACAGGTGAGCCCCCCGGCCCTGAGACCCCTTTGCAAAAAGGCGGCATCCCACGGAAACAGTTTTCCTGAGGTGCACACCCTATCCCAAGTGGTTGTGGCAAGGTAAAGCAAATGCCCTCCACTTCTCTGGAAGAAACCACAGTGCCCAGCCATGTTCTAAGCCCTCCCATCCTCCCTGGGCTTCTGGCAGCAGGAGTGAAAAGAGAGGAGCAGAGCACTGGGACCCGTTTGACAAAAACCGACTTCCCACGGGAAAGTCTTTCTCCACGTGCAGACATGCTCCCAGGTGCCTGTGACAAGGGGAAGGAAATGCCATACACTGACCTAGAAGAGACCACAGGGCCCAGGCACAGTCTGAACCCTTCCCTCATCCCGGCAGTTTTGCTAGCAGGAGTTCAACCCCAACGAACACAGCCCGGAGACCCCTGGGGCAAAAACGGCTTCCGACGAACAAGGGGTGCTTGCTGTGGAAAACCTATCCCAAGTGGGGGTAGCCAGGTCAACGAAATGCCACACACCCAGGTGTAAGAAACAACATTGCCCAGGCATGGTCCAAGCCCCTCACCTCGTCCCTGTGCTTTGGGGAGCCGGAGGGACACCCGAGGCCCACGGCCCTGAGACCCCTTTGCAAAAAGCCGGCTTCCCACGGAAACAGTTTTCCTGAGGTGCACACCCTCTCACAAGTGGTTGTGGCAAGGTAAAGCAAATGCCCTCCACTTCTCTGGAAGAAACCACAGTGCCCAGCCATGTTCTAAGCCCTCCCATTCTCCCTGGGCTTCTGGCAGCATGAGTGAAAAGGGAGGAGCAGGGCACTGGGACCCGTTTGACAAAAACCGGCTTCCCACAGGAAAGTCCTTCTCCACGTGCAGACATGCTCCCCAGTGCCTGTGGCAAGGGGAAGGAAATGCCATACACTGACCTGGAGGAGACCACAGGGCCCAGGCACAGTCTGAGCCCTTCCCTCATCCGGGCGGTTTTGCTAGCAGGAGTTCAACCCCAAGGAACACAGCCCGGAGACCCCCTGGGGCCCAAACGGCTTCCGATGAACAATATGCTCTTGCTGTGGAAAACCTATCCCAAGTGGGGGTAGCCTGGTCAACAAAATGCCATACACCCAGGTGGAAGAAAGAACATGGCTCAGGCATGGTCAAAGCCCCTCACCTCGTCCCTGTGCTTTGGGAAGCCAGAGGGACCCCCGAAGTCCACGGCCCTGAGGCCCGTTTGGCAGAAAGCCGGCTTCCCAAGGAAACAGTTTTCCTGAGGTGCAGACTCTATCCCAAGGGGTGGTGGCAATGAAAGCAAATGCCATCCCCTTCTCTGGAAGAAACCCCAGTGCCCAGCCATGTTCTAAGCCCTCCCCTCCTCCCTGGACTTCTGGCTGCAGGAGTGAAAAGAGAGGAGCACAGCATTGGGACCATTTTACAGAAACCGGTTTCCCAGGGGGAAGTCCTTATCCACGTGCAGACATGCTCCCCAGTGCCTGTGGCAAGGGGAAGGAAATGCCATACACTGACCTGGAAGAGACCACAGGGCCCAGGCACAGTCTGAACCCTTCCCTCATTCCGGCAGTTTTGCTAGCAGGAGTTCAACCCCAACGAACACAGCCCGGAGACCCTGAGGCAAAAACGGCTTCCGACGAACAAGAGGTGCTTGACTGGAAAACCTATCCCAAGTGGGGGTAGCCAGGTCAACAAAATGCCACACACCCAGGTGTAAGAAACAACACTGCCCAGGCACGGTCTAAGCCCCTCACCTCGTCCCTGTGCTTTGGGGAGCCGGAGGGAAAGCCGATCCCCCCGGCCCTGAGACCCCTTTGCAAAAAGCCGGCTTCCCACAGAAACAGTTTTCCTGAGGTGCAGACCCTATCCCAAGTGGTTGTGGCAACGTAATGCAAATGCCCTCCACTTCTCTGGAAGAAACCACAGTGCCCAGCCATGTTCTAAGCCCTCCCCTCCTCCCTGGGCTTCTGGCAGCAGGAGTGAAAAGAGAGGAGCAGAGCACTGGGACCTGTTTGACAAAAACCGGCTTCCCACGGGAAAGTCTTTCTCCAGGTGCAGACATGCTCCCAGGTGCCTGTGGCTATGGGAAGGAAATGCCATACACTGACATGGAAGAGACCACAGGGCCCAGGCACAGTCTGAACACTTCCCTCATCCCGGCGGTTTTGCTAGCAGGAGTTCAACCCCAACGAACACAGCCCAGAGACCCCTGGGGCAAAACCGGCTTCCGACGAACAATAGGTGCTTCCTGTGGAAAACCTATCCCAAGTGGGGGTAGCCAGGTCAACGAAATGCCACACCACCAGGTGTAAGAAACAACATTGCCCAGGCACGGTCTAAGCCCCTCACCTCGTCCCTGTGCTTTGGGGAGCCGGAGGGACAGCCGAGGCCCACGGCCCTGAGAACCCTTTGCAAAAAGCCGGCTTCCCACGGAAACAGCTTTCCTGAGGTGCAGACCCTATCCCAAGGGGTGGTGGCAAGGGAAAGCAAATGCCATCCCCTTCTCTGGAAGAAACCCCAGTGCCCAGCCTTGTTCTAAGCCCTCCCCTCCTCCCTGGGCTTCTGGCAGCAGGAGAGAAAAGAGAGGAGCACAGCACTGGGACCCGTTGACAAAAACCAGCTTCCCACAAGGAAGTCCTTCTCCACGTGCAGAAATTCTCCCCACTGCCTGTGGCAAGGTGAAAGAAATGCCATACACTGACCTGGAAGAGACCACAGGGCCCAGGCACAGTCTGAGCCCTTCCCTCATCCCGGCGGTTTTGCTAGCAGGAGTTCAACCCCAACGAACACAGCCCGGAGACCCCCTGGGGCCCAAACGGCTTCCGACAAACAATATGCTCTTCCTGTGGAAAACCTATCCCAAGTGGGGGTAGCCAGGTCAACAAAATGCCACACACCCAGGTGGATAAAACAACATTGCGCAGGCATGGTCTAAGCCACTCACCTCGTCCCTGTGCTTTGGGGATCTGGAGGGACCCCCGAGGCCCACGGCCCTGAGGCCCGTTGGGCAGAAAGCAGACTTCCCAAGGAAACAGCTTTCCTGAGGTGCAGACCTTATCCCAAGGGGTGGTGGCAAGGGAAAGCAAATGCCATCCCCTTCTCTGGAAGAAACCCCAGTGCCCAGCCATGTTCTAAGCCCTCCCCTCCTCACTGGGCTTCTGGCAGCAGGAGAGAAAAGAGAGGAGCACAGCAATGGGACTCTTTGACAGAAACCGGCTTCCCACGAGGAAGTCCTTCTCCACGTGCAGACATGCTTCCCAGTGCCTGTGGCAAGGTGAAGGAAATGCCATACACTGACCAGGAAGAGACCACAGGGCCCAGGCACAGTCTGAGCACTTGCCTCATCCCGGCGGTTTTGTAAGCAGGAATTCCACCACAAGGAACACAGCCCGGAGACCCCCTGGGGCCCAAACGGCTTCCGAAGAACAATATGCTGTGGCTGTGGAAAACCTATCCCAAGTGGGGGTAGCCAGGTCAACAAAATACCACACACCCAGGTGGAAGAAACAACATGGCCCAAGCATGGTCTAAGCCCCTCACTTCGTCCCTGTGCTTTCGGGAGCCGGAGGGACCCCCGAAGCCCACGGCCCTGAGACCCGTTTGGCAGAAAGCCGGCCTCCCACGGGAACAGCTTTCGTGAATTGCAGACCCTATCCCAAGGGGTGGTGGTAAGGGAAAGCAAATTCCATCTCCTCCTCTGCAATAAACCCCAGTGCCCAGCCATGTTCTAAGCCCTCCCCTCCTCCCTGGGCTTCTAGCAACAGGAGTGAAAAGAGAGGAGGACAGCACTGGGACGCTTTGACAGACACCGGCTTCCACGAGGAAGTCCTTCTCCACGTGCAGACATGCTCCCCAGTGCCTGTGGCAAGGTGAAGGAAATACCATACACTGACCTGGAAGAGACCACAGGGCCCAGGCACAGTCTGAGACCTTCCCTCATCCCGGCGGTTTTGCTAGCAGGAGTTCTACCACAACGAACACAGCCCGGAGACCCCCTGGGGCCCAAATGGCTTCCGACAAACAATATGCTCTTGCTGTAGAAAACCTATCCCAAGTGAGGGTAGCCAGGTCAACAAAATGCCACACAACCAGGTGGAAGAAACAACATGGCCCAGGCATGGTGTAAGCCCCTCACCTCGTCCCTGTGCTTTGGGGAGCCGGAGGGACAGCCGAGCCCCACGGCCCTGAGACCCCTTTGCAAAAAGCCGGCTTCCCACGGAAACAGTTTTCCTGAGGTGCAGACCCTCTCCCAAGTGGTTGTGGCAAGGTAAAGCAAATGCCCTCCACTTCTCTGGAAGAAACCACAGTGCCCAGCCATGTTCTAAGCCCTCCCATCCTCCCTGGGCTTCTGGCAGCAGGAGTGAAAAGAGAGGAGCAGAGCACTGGGACTCGTTTGACAAAAACCGGCTTCCCACAGGAAAGTCTTTCTCCACGTGCAGACATGCTCCCAAGTGCCTGTGGCAAGGGGAAGGAAATGCCATACACTGACCTGGAAGAGACCACAGGGCCCAGGCACATTCTGAACCCTTCCCACATCCCCGCGGTTTTGCTAGCAGGAGTTCAACCCCAAGGAACACAGCCCGGAGACCCCTGAAGCAAAAACGGCTTCCGACGAACAAAGGCGCTTGCTGTTGAAAACCTATCCCAAGTGGGGGTAGCCAGGTCAATAAAATGCCACACAGCCAGGTGTAAGAAACAACATTGCCCAGGCATGGTCTAAGCCCCTCACCTTGTCCCTGTGCTTTGGGGAGCCGGAGGGACAGCAGAGGCCCACGGCCCTGAGAACCCTTTGCAAAAAGCCGGCTTCCCACGGAAACAGCTTTCCTGAGGTGCAGACCCTATCCCAAGGGGTGGTGGCAAGGGAAAGCAAATGCCATCCCCTTCTCTGGAAGAAACCCCAGTGCCCAGCCATGTTCTAAGCCCTCCCCTCCTCCCTGGGCTTCTGGCAGCAGGAGAGAAAAGAGAGGAGCACAGCACTGGGACCCGTTGACAGAAACCGGCTTCCCACAAGGAAGTCCTTCTCCACGTGCAGAAATTCTCCCCAGTGCCTGTGGCAAGGTGAAAGAAATGCCATACACTGACCTGGAAGAGACCACAGGGCCCAGGCACAGTCTGAGCCCTTCCCTCATCCCGGCGGTTTTGCTAGCAGGAGTTCAACCCCAACGAACACAGCCCGGAGACCCCCTGGGGCCCAAACGGCTTCCAACAAACAATATGCTCTTGCTGTGGAAAACCTATCCCAAGTGTGGGTAGCCAGGTCAACAAAATGCCACACACCCAGGTGGATGAAACAACATTGCCCAGGCATGGTCTAAGCCCCTCACCTCGTCCCTGTGCTTTGGGGATCTGGAGGGACCCCTGAGGCCCACGGGCCTGAGGCCCGTTGGGCAGAAAGATGGCTTCCCAAGTTAACAGCTTTCCTGAGGTGCAGACCCTATCCCAAGGGGTGGTGGCAAGGGAAAGCAAATGCCATCCCCTTCTCTGGAAGAAATCCCAGTGCCCAGGCATGTTCTAAGCCCTCCCCTCCTCACTGGGCTTCTGGCAGCAGGAGAGAAAAGAGAGGAGCACAGCAATGGGACTCTTTGACAGAAACCGGCTTACCACGAGGAAGTCCTTCTCCACGTGCAGACATGCTTCCCAGTGCCTGTGGCAAGGGGAAGGAAATGCCATACACTGACCTGGAAGAGACCACAGGGCCCAGGCACAGTCTGAGCACTTGCCTCATCCCGGCGGTTTTGTTAGCAGGAATTCCACCACAAGGAACACAGCCCGGAGACCCCCTGGGGCCCAAACGGCTTCCGAAGAACAATATGCTCTTGCTGTGGAAAACCTATCCCAAGTGGGGGTAGCCAGGTCAACAAAATACCACACACCCAGGTGGAAGAAACAACATGGCCCAAGCATGGTCTAAGCCCCTCACTTCGTCCCTGTGCTCTGGGGAGCCGTACGGACCGCCGAGGCCCACGGCCCTGAGGCCCGTTGGGCAGAAAGCCGGCTTCCCACGGAAACAGTTTTCCTGAGGTACAGACCATATCCCAAGGGGTGGTGGCAAGGGAAAGCAAATGCCATCCTCTTCTCTGGAAGAAACCCCAATGCCCAGCCATGTTCTAAGCCCTCCCCTCCTCCCTGGGCTTCTGGCAGCAGGAGAGAAAAGAGAGGAGCACAGCACTGGGACCCTTTGACACAAACCGGCTTCCCACGAGGAAGTCCTTCTCCACGTGCAGACATGCTCCCCAATGCCTGTGTCAAGGTGAAGGAAATGCCATACACTGACCTGGAAGAGACCACAGGGCCCAGGCACAGTCTGAGCCCTTCCCTATCCCAGCGGTTTTGCTAGCAGGAGTTCAAGCCCAACGAACACAGCCCGGAGACCCCTGGGGCAAAAACGGCTTCCGACGAACAATAGGTGCTTGCTGTGGAATCCTATCCCAAGTGGGGGTAGCCAGGTCAACAAAATGCCAAACACCCAGGTGTAAGAAACAACATTGCCCAGGCACGGTCCAAGCCCCTCACCTCGTCCCTGTGCTTTGGGGAGCCGGAGGGACAGCCGAGGCCCACGGCCCTGAGACCCCTTTGCAAAAAGCCGGCTTCCCACGGAAACAGTTTTCCTGAGGTACAGACCCTATCCCAAGTGGTTGTGGCAACGTAATGCAAAAGCCCTCCACTTCTCTGGAAGAAACCACAGTGCCCAGCCATGTTCTAAGCCGTCCCATCCTCCCTGGGCTTCTGGCAGCAGGAGTGAAAAGAGAGGAGTAGGGCACTGGGACCCGTTTGAGAAAAACCGGCTTCCCACGGGAAAGTCTTTCTCCACGTGCAGACATGCTCCCAGGTGCCTGTGGCAAGGGGAAGGAAATGCCATACACTGACCTGGAAGAGACCACAGGGCCCAGGCACAGTCTGAACCCTTCCCTCATCCCGGCGGTTTTGCTAGCATGAGTTCCCCAACGAACACAGCCCGGAGACCTCTGGGGCAAAAACGGCTTCCGACGAACAATAGGTGCTTCCTGTGGAAAACCTATCCCAAGTGGGGGTAGCGAGGTCAACGAAATGCCACACACCCAGGTGTAAGAAACAACATTGCCCAGGCACGGTCTAAGCCCCTCACCTCGTCCCTGTGCTTTGGGGAGCCGGAGGGACAGCTGAGCCCCACGGCCCTGAGACCCCTTTGCAAAAAGCCGGCTTCCCACGGAAACAGTTTTCCTGAGGTGCACACCCTATCCCAAGTGGTTGTGGCAAGGTAAAGCAAATGCCCTCCACTTCTCTGGAAGAAACCACAGTGCCCAGCCATTTTCTAAGCCCTCCCATCCTCCCTGGGCTTCTGGCAGCAGGAGTGAAAAGGGAGGAGCAGGGCACTGGGACCCGTTTGACAAAAACCGGCTTCCCACGGGAAAGTCTTTCTCCACGTGCAGACATGCTCCCAGGTGCCTGTGGCAAGGGGAAGGAAATGCCATACACTGACATGGAAGAGACCACAGGGCCCAGGCACAGTCTGAACACTTCCCTCATCCCGGCGGTTTTGCTAGCAGGAGTTCAACCCCAACGAACACAGCCCGGAGACCCTGAGGCAAAAACAGCTTCCGACGAACAAGAGGTGCTTGACTGGAAAACCTATCCCAAGTGGGGGTAGCCAGGTTAACGAAATGTCACACACCCAGGTGTAAGAAACAACATTGCCCAGGCACGGTCCAAGCCCCTCACCTCGTCCTTGTGCTTTGGGGAGCCGGAGGGACACCCGAGTCCCACGGCCCTGAGACCCCTTTGCAAAAAGCCGGCTTCCCACGGAAACAGTTTTCCTGAGGTGCAGACCCTATCCCAAGTGGTTGTGGCAACGTAATGCAAATGCCCTCCACTTCTCTGGAAGAAACCACAGTGCCCAGCCATGTTCTAAGCCCTCCCATCCTCCCTGGGCTTCTGGCAGCAGGAGTGAAAAGAGAGGAGCAGAGCACTGGGACCCGTTTGACAAAAACCGGCTTCCCACGGGAAAGTCTTTCTCCAGGTGCAGACATGCTCCCAGGTGCCTGTGGCAAGGGGAAGGAAATGCCATACACTGACATGGAAGAGACCACAGGGCCCAGGCACAGTCTGAACACTTCCCTCATCCCGGCGGTTTTGCTAGCAGGAGTTCAACCCCAACGAACACAGCCCAGAGACCCCTGGGGCAAAACCGGCTTCCGACGAACAATAGGTGCTTCCTGTGGAAAACCTATCCCAAGTGGGGGTAGCCAGGTCAACGAAATGCCACACACCAAGGTGTAAGAAACAACATTGCCCAGGCATGGTCTAAGCCCCTCACCTCGTCCCTGTGCTTTTGGGAGCTGGAGGGACACCCAAGGCCCACGGCACTGAGACCCCTTTGCAAAAAGCCGGCTTCCCAAGGAAACAGTTTTCCTGAGGTGCACACCCTATCCCAAGTGGTTGTGGCAAGGTAATGCAAATGCCCTCCACTTCTCTGGAAGAAACCACAGTGCCCAGCCATGTTCTAAGCCCACCCATCCTCCCTGGGCTTCTGGCAGCAGGAGTGAAAAGAGAGGAGCAGAGCACTGGGACCCGTTTGACAAAAACCGGCTTCCCACAGGAAACTCTTTCTCCACGTCCAGACATGCTCCCAGGTGCCTGTGGCAAGGGGAAGGAAATGCCATACACTGACCTGGAAGAGACCACAGGGCCCAGGCACAGTCTGAACCCTTCCCTCATCCCGGCGGTTTTGCTAGCAGGAGTTCAACCCCAACGAACACAGCCCGGAGACCCCTGGGGCAAAAACGGCTTCCGACGAACAAGAGGTGTTTGCTGTGGAAAACCTATCCCAAGTGGGGGTAGCCAGGTCAACAAAATGCCACACACCCAGGTGTAAGAAACAACATTGCCCAGGTATGGTCTAAGCCCCTCACCTCGTCCCTGTGCTTTGGGGAGCCGGAGGGACTCCCGAGGCCCACGGCCCTGAGACCCCTTTGCAAAAATCCGGCTTCCCACGGAAACAGTTTTCCTGAGGTGCAGACTCTCTCACAAGTGGTTGTGGCAAGGTAAAGCAAATGCCCTCCACTTCTCTGGAAGAAACCAGAATGCCCAGCCATGTTCTAAGCCCTCCCATCCTCCCTGGGCTTCTGGCAGCAGGAGTGAAAAGAGAGGAGCAGGGCACTGGGACCCGTTTGACAAAAACCGGTTTCCCACGGGAAAGACTTTCTCCAAGTGCAGACATGCTCCCAGGTGCCTGTGGCAAGGGGAAGGAAATGCCATACACTGACCTGGAAGAGACCACAGGGCCCAGGCACAGTCTGAACCCTTCCCTCATCCCGGCGGTTTTGCTAGCAGGAGTTCAACCCCAACGAACACAGCCCGGAGACCCCTGCGGCAAAAACGGCTTCCGACGAACAATAGGTGCTTGCTGTGGAAAACCTATCCCAAGTGGGGGTAACCACGTCAACAAAATGCCACACACCCAGGTGTAAGAAACAACATTGCCCAGGTATGGTCTAAGCCCCTCACCTCGTCCCTGTGCTTTGGGGAGCCGGAGGGACTCCCGAGGCCCACGGCCCTGAGACCCCTTTGCAAAAATCCGGCTTCCCACGGAAACAGTTTTCCTGAGGTGCAGACTCTCTCACAAGTGGTTGTGGCAAGGTAAAGCAAATGCCCTCCACTTCTCTGGAAGAAACCACAGTGCCCAGCCATGTTCTAAGACCTCCCATCCTCCCTGGGCTTCTGGCAGCAGGAGTGAAAAGAGAAGAGCAGAGCACTGGGACCCGTTTGACAAAAACCGGCTTCCCACGGGAAAGTCTTTCTCCACGTGCAGTGATGCTCCCAGGTGCCTGTGGCAAGGGGAAGGAAAAGCCATACACTGACCTGGAAGAGACCACAGGGCCCAGGCACAGTCTGAACCCTTCCCTCATCCTGGCGGTTTTGCTAGCAGGAGTTCAACCCCAACGAACACAGCCCGGAGACCCCTGAGGCAAAAACGGCTTCCGACGAACAAGAGGTGCTTGCTGTGGAAAACCTATCCCAAGTGGGGGTAGCCAGGTCAACGAAATGCCACACACCCAGGTGTAAGAAACAACATTGCCCAGGCACGGTCAAAGCCCCTCACCTCGTCCGTGTGCTGTGGGGAGCCGGAGGGACGCCCGAGGCCCACGGCCCTGAGGCCCGTTGGGCAGAAAGCCGGCTTCCCACGGAAACAGCTTTCCTGAGGTGCAGACCCTATCCTAAGGGGTGGTGGCAAGGGAAAGCAAATGCCATCCCCTTCTCTGGAAGAAACCACAGTGCCCAGCCATGTTCAAAGCCCTCCCCTCCTCCCTGGGCTTCTGGCAGCAGGAGAGAAAAGAGAGGAGCACAGCACTGGGACCCTTTGACAGAAACGGGCTTCCCACGAGGAAGTCCTTCTCCACGTGCAGACATGCTTCCCAGTGCCTGTGGCAAGGTGAAGGAAATGCCATGCACTGAACTGGAAGAGACCACAGGGCCCAGGCACAGTCTGAGCCCTTCCCTCATCCCGGCGGTTTTGCTAGCAGGAGTTCAACCCCAACGAACACAGCCCGGAGACCCCTGAGGCAAAAACGGCTTCCGACGAACAAAGGCGCTTGCTGTTGAAAACCTATCCCAAGGGGGGGGTAGCCAGGTCAATAAAATGCCACACAGCCAGGTGGAAGAAACAACATGGCCCAGGCATGGTCTAAGCCCCTCACCTCGTCCCTGTGCTTTGGGGAGCCGGAGGGACAGCCGAGGCCCACGGCCCTGAGACCCCTTTGCAAAAAGCCGGCTTCCCACGGAAACAGTTTTCCTGAGGTGCAGACCCTCTCCCAAGTGGTTGTGGCAAGGTAAAGCAACTGCCATCCAGTCCTCTGGAAGAAACCACAGTGCCCAGCCATGTTCTAAGCCCTCCCATCCTCCCTGGGCTTCTGGCAGCAGGAGTGAAAAGAGAGGAGCAGAGCACTGGGACCCGTTTGACAAAAACCGGCTTCCCACGGGAAAGTCTTTCTCCACGTGCAGACATGCTCCCAGGTGCCTGTGGCAAGGGGAAGGAAATGCCATACACTGACCTGGAAGAGACCACAGGGCCCAGGCACAGTCTGAACCCTTCCCTCATCCCGGCGGTTTTGCTAGCAGGAGTTCAACCCCAACGAACACAGCCCGGAGACCGCTGAGGCAAAAACGGCTTCCGACGAACAAAGGCGCTTGCTGTTGAAAACCTATCCCAAGTGGGGGTAGCCAGGTCAATAAAATGCCACACAGCCAGGTGTAAGAAACAACATTGCCCATGCATGGTGTAAGCCCCTCACCTCGTCCCTGTGCTTTGGGGAGCCTGAGGGACAGCCGAGGCCCACGGCCCTGAGAACCCTTTGCAAAAAGCTGGCTTCCCACGGAAACAGCTTTCCTGAGGTGCAGACCCTATCCCAAGGGGTGGAGGCAAGGGAAAAAAATGCCATCTCCTTCTCTGGAAGAAACCCCAGTGCCCAGCCATGTTCTAAGCCCTCCCCTCCTCCCTGGGCATCTAGTAGCAGGAGCGAAAAGAGAGGAGGACAGCACTGGGACGCTTTGACAGAAACCGGCTTCCACGAGGAAGTCCTTCTCCACGTGCAGACATGCTCCCCAGTGCCTGTGGCAAGGTGAAGGAAATACCATACACTGACCTGGAAGAGACCACAGGGCCCAGGCACAGTCTGAGCCCTTCCCTCATCCCGGCTGTTTTGCTAGCAGGAGTTCCACCACAAGGAACACAACCCGGAGACCCCCTGGCGCCCAAACGGCTTCCAACGAACAATATGCTCTTGCTGTGGAAAACCTATCCCAAGAGGGGGTAGCCAGGTCAACAAAATGGCATACACCCAGGTGGAAGAGACAACTAGGCCCAGGCATGGTCTAACCCCTCACCTCCTCTCTGTGCTTTTGGGAGCCGGAGGGACCCCCGAAGCCCACGGCCCTGAGACCCGTTTGGCAGAAAGCCGGCCTCCCACGAAAACAGCTTTCCTGAGTTGCAGACCCTATCCCAAGGGGTGGTGGTAAGGGAAAGCAAATGCCATCTCCTCCTCTGCAATAAACCCCCGTGCCCAGCCATGTTCTAAGCCCTCCCCTCCTCTCTGGGCTTCTGGCAGCAGGAGTGAAAAGAGAGGACCACAGCACTGGGATCCTTTGACGGGAAACCGGCTTCCCACGAGGAAGTCCTTCTCCACGTGCAGACATGCTCCCCAGTGCCTGTGGCAAGGGGAAGGAAATGCCATACACTGACCTGGAAGAGACCACAGGGCCCAGGCACAGTCTGAGCCCTTCCCTCATCCGGGCGGTTTTGCTAGCAGGAGTTCAACCCCAAGGAACACAGCCCGGAGACCCCCTGGAGCCCAAACGGCTTCCGATGAACAACATGCTCTTGCTGTGGAAAACCTATCCCAACTGGGGGTAGCCTGGTCAACAAAATGCCATACACCCAGGTGGAAGAAAGAACATGGCTCAGGCATGGTCAAAGCCCCTCACCTCGTCCCTGTGCTTTGGGGAGCCGGAGGGACCCCCGAAGCCCACGGCCCTGAGGCCCGTTTGGCAGAAAGCCGGCTTCCCAAGGAAACAGATTTCCTGAGGTGCAGACTCTATCCCAAGGGGTGGTGGCAATGAAAGCAAATGCCATCCCCTTCTCTCGAAGAAACCCCAGTGCCCAGCCATGTTCTAAGCCCTCCCCTCCTACCTGGACTTCTGGCTGCAGGAGTGAAAAGAGAGGAGCACAGCATTGGGACCATTTTACAGAAACCGGTTTCCCAGGGGGAAGTCCTTATCCACGTGCAGACATGCTCCCCAGTGCCTGTGGCAAGATGAAGGAAATACCATACACTGACCTGGAAGAGACCACAGGGCCCAGGCACAGTCTGAGCCCTTCCCTCATCCCAGCAGTTTAGCTAGCAGGAGTTCAAGCCCAAGGAACACTGCCTGGAGACCCCTGGGGCAAAAACTGCTTCTGAGGAACAATAGGTGCTTGCTCTGGAAAACATATGCAAATGTGAGTAGCCAGGTCAACAAAATGCCACACACCCAGGCGGAAGAAACAACATGGCCCAGGCATGGTCTAAGCCCCTCACCTCGAGGGTCCCTCTGCTTTAGGGAGCCGGAGGGACAGCCGAGACCCGCGGCCCTGAGACTCCTTTGCAATAAGGCGGCTTCCGACGGATACAGTTTTCCTGAGGTGCAGACCCTACCCCAAGTGGTTGTGGCAAGGTAAAGCAAATGCCCTCCACTTCTCTGGAAGAAACGACAGTGCCCAGCCATGTTCTAAGCCCTCCCATCCTCCCTGGGCTTCTGGCAGCAGGGGTGAAAAGAGAGGACCAGAGCACTGGGACCCGTTGGACAAAAACCGGCTTCCCACAGGAAAGTCTTTCTCCACGTGCAGACATGCTCCCAGGTGCCTGTGGCAAGGGGAAGGAAATGCCATACACTGACCTGGAAGAGACCACAGGGCCCAGGCACAGTCTGAACCCTTCCCTCATCCCGGCGGTTTTGCTAGGAGGAGTTCAACCCCAACGAACACAGCCCGGAGACCCCTGGGGCAAAGACGGCTTCCGACGAACAATAGGTGCTTGCTGTGGAAAACCTATCCCAAGTGGGGGTAGCCAGGTCAACAAAATGCCACACACCCAGGTGTAAGAAACAACATTGCCCAGGCATGGTCTAAGCCCCTCACTTCGTCCCTGTGCTTTGGGGAGCCGGAGGGACACCCGAGGCCCACGGCCCTGAGACACCTTTGCAAAAAGCCGGCTTCCCACGGATACAGTTTTCCTGAGGTGCAGACCCTCTCCCAAGTGGTTGTGGCAAGGTAAAGCAAATGCCCTCCACTTCTCTGGAAGAAACCACAGTGCCCAGCCACGTTCTAAGCCCTCCCATCCTCCCTGGGCTTCTGGCAGCAGGAGTGAAAAGAGAAGAGCAGAGCACTGGGACCCGTTTGACAAAAACCGGCTTCCCAGGGGAAAGTCTTTCTCCACGTGCAGACATGCTCCCTGGTGCCTGTGGCAAGGGGAAGGAAATGCCATACACTGACCTGGAAGAGACCACAGGGCCCAGGCACAGTCTGAACCCTTCCCTCATCCCGGCGGTTTTGGTAGCAGGAGTTCAACCCCAACGAACACAGCCCGGAGACCCCTGGGGCAAAGACGGCTTCCGACGAACAATAGGTGCTTGCTGTGGAAAAGTTATCCCAAGTGGGGGTAGCCATGTCAACAAAATGCCACACACCCAGGTGTAAGAAACAACATTGCCCAGGCATGGTCTAAGCCCCTCACCTCGTCCCTGTGCTTTGGGGAGCCGGAGGGACCCCCGAGGCCCACGGTCCTGAGGCCCGTTTGGAGAAAGCCGGCTTCCCACGGAAACAGCTTTCCTGAGGTGCAGACCCTATCCCAAGGGGTGGTGGCAAGGGAAAGCAAATGCCATCCCCTTCTCAGGAAGAAACCCCAGTGCCCAGCCATGTTCTAAGCCCTCCCGTCCTCCCTGGGCTTCTGGCAGCAGGAGTGAAAAGAGAGGAGCACAGCACTGGGACCCTTTTGACAGAAACCGGCTTCCCACGAGGAAGTCCTTCTCCACGTGCAGACATGCTCCCCAGTGCCTGTGGCAAGGTGAAGGAAATGCCATACACTGACCTGGAAGAGACCACAGGGCCCAGGCACAGTGTGAGCCCTTCCTTCATCCCGGCGGTTATGCTAACAGGAGTTCAACCCCAACGAACAGAGCCCGGAGATCCGCTGGGCCCAAACGGCTTCCGAGGAACAATATGCTCTTGCTGTGGAAAACCTATCCCAAGTGGGGGTAGCCAGGTCAACAAAATGCCACACACCCAGATGTAAGAAACAACATTGCCCAGGCATGGTCTAAGCCCCTCATCTCGTCCCTGTGCTTTGGGAAGCCGGAGGGACAGCCGAGGCCCAGGGCCCTGAGACCCTTTTGCCAAAAGCCGGCTTCCCACGGAAACAGTTTTCCTGAGGTGCAGACCCTCTCACAAGTGGTTGTGGCAAGGTAAAGCAAATGCCCTCCTGTTCTCTGGAAGAAACCACAGTGCCCAGCCATGTTCTAAGCCCTCCCATCCTCCCTGGGCTTCTGGCAGCAGGAGTGAAAAGAGAGGAGCAGAGCACTGGGACCCGTTTGACACAAATCCGGCTTCCCACGGGAAAGTCTTTCTCCACGTGCAGACATGCTCCCAGGTGCCTGTGGCAAGGGGAAGGAAATGCCATACACTGACCTGGAAGAGACCACAGGGCCCAGGCACAGTCTGAACCCTTTCCTCATCCCGGCGGTTTTGCTAGCAGGAGTTCAACCCCAAGGAACACAGCCCGGAGACCCCCTGGGGCAAAAACGGCTTCCGACGAACAATAGGTGCTTGCTGTGGAAAACCTATCCCAAGTGGGGGTAGCCAGGTCAACAAAATGCCACACACCCAGATGTAAGAAACAACATTGCCCAGGCATGGTCGAAGCCCCTCACCTCGTCCCTGTGCTTTGGGGAGCCGGAGGGACTCCCGAGGCCCACGGCCCTGAGACCCCTTTGCAAAAATCCGGCTTCCCACGGATACAGTTTTCCTGAGGTGCAGACCCTATCCCAGGTGGTTGTGGCAAGGTAAAGCAAATGCCCTCCACTTCTCTGGAAGAAACCACAGTGCCCAGCCATGTTCTAAGCCCTCCCATCCTCCCTGGGCTTCTGGCAGCAGGAGTGAAAAGAGAGGAGCATAGCACTGGGACTCTTTGACAGAAACCGGCTTCCCATGAAAAAGTCATTCTCCACGTGCAGACATGCTCCCCAGTGCCTGTGGCAAGGTGAAGGAAATGCCATACACTGACCTGGAAGAGACCACAGGGCCCAGGCACAGTCTGAGCCCTTCCCTCATCCAGGCGGTTTTGCTAGCAGGAGTTCCACCCCAACGAACACAGCCCGGAGACCCCCTGGGACCCAAACGGCTTCCGACGAACAATATGCTCTGGCTGTGGAAAACCTATCCCAAGTGCGGGTAGCCAGGTGAACAAAATGCCACACACCCAGGTGGAAGAAACAACATGGCCCAGGCATGGTCTAAGCCCCTCACCTCGTCCCTGTGCTTTGGGGAGCCGGAGGGACCCCCGAGGCCCACGGCCCTGAGGCCCGTTGGGCAGAAAGCCGGCTTCCCACGGAAACAGCTTTCCTTAGGTGCAGACCCTATCCCAAGGGGTGGTGGCAAGGTAAAGCAAATGCCATCCCCTTCTCAGGAAGAAACCCCAGTGCCCAACCATGTTCTAAGCCCTCCCATCCTCCCTGGGCTTCTGGCAGCAGGAATGAAAAGAGAGGAGCACAGCACTGGGATCCGTCTGACAGAAACCGGCTTCCCACTGGGAAGTCCTTCTCCATGTGCAGACATGCTCCCCAGTGCCTGTGGCAAGGGTAAGGAAATGCCATACACTGACCTGGAAGAGACCACAGGGCCCAGGCACAGTCTGAACCCTTCCCTCATCCCGGCGGTTTGGCTAGCAGGAGTTCAACCCCAACGAACACAGCCCGGAGACCCCTGGGGCAAAAACGGCTTCCGACGAACAAGAGGTGCTTGCTGTGGAAAACCTATCCCAAGTGGGGGTAGCCAGGTCAACAAAATGCCACACACCCAGATGTAAGAAACAACATTGCCCAGGCATGGTCTAAGCCCCTCACCTCGAGGGTCCCTCTGCTTTAGGGAGCCGGAGGGACAGCCGAGGCCCACGGCCCTGAGACTCCTTTGCAAAAAGGCGGCTTCTTACGGATACAGTTTTCCTGAGGTGCAGACACTATCCCCAGTGGTTGTGGCAAGGTAAAGCAAATGCCCTCCACTTCTCTGGAAGAAACCACAGTGCCCAGCCATGTTCTAAGCCCTCCCATCCTCCCTGGGCTTCTGGCAGCAGGAGTGAAAAGAGAGGAGCAGAGCACTGGGACCCGTTTGACACAAATCCGGCTTCCCACGGGAAAGTCTTTCTCCACGTGCAGACATGCTCCCAGGTGCCTGTGGCAAGGGGAAGGAAATGCCATACACTGACCTGGAAGAGACCACAGGGCCCAGGCACAGTCTGATCCCTTCCCTCATCCCGGCGGTTTTGCTAGCAGGAGTTAAACCCCAACGAACACAGCCCAGAGACCCCTGGGGCAAAACCGGCTTCCGACGAACAATAGGTGCTTCCTGTGGAAAACCTATCCCAAGTGGGGGTAGCCAAGTCAACGAAATGCCACACACCAAGGTGTAAGAAACAACATTGCCCAGGCATGGTCTAAGCCCCTCACCTCGTCCCTGTGCTTTGGGGAGCCGGAGGGACACCCGAGGCCCTCGGCCCTGAGACCCCTTTGCAAAAAGCCGGCTTCCCACGGATACAGTTTTCCTGAGGTGCAGACCCTATCCCAAGTGGTTGTGGCAAGGTAAAGCAAATGCCCTCCACTTCTCTGGAAGAAACCACAGTGCCCAGCCATGTTCTAAGCCCTCCCATCCTCCCTGGGCTTCTGGCAGCAGGAGTGAAAAGAGAGGAGCATAGCACTGGGACTCTTTGACAGAAACCGGCTTCCCATGAAAAAGTCATTCTCCACGTGCAGACATGCTCCCCAGTGCCTGTGGCAAGGTGAAGGGAATGCCATACACTGACCTGGAAGAGACCACAGGGCCCAGGCACAGTCTGAGCCCTTCCCTCATCCCGGTGGTTTTGCTAGCAGGAGTTCCACCCCAACGAACACAGCCCGGAGACCCCCTGGGGCCCAAACGGCTTCCGACGAACAATATGCTCTGGCTGTGGAAAACCTATCCCAAGTGGGGGTAGCCAGGTGAACAAAATGCCACACACCCAGGTGGAAGAAACAACATGGCCCAGGCATGGTCTCAGCCCCTCACCTCGTCCCTGTGCTTTGGGGAGCCGGAGGGACCCCCGAGGCCCACGGCCCTGAGGCCCGTTGGGCAGAAAGCCGGCTTCCCACGGAAACAGCTTTCCTGAGGTGCAGACCCTATCCCAAGGGGTGGTGGCAAGGTAAAGCAAATGCCATCCCCTTCTCAGGAAGAAACCCCAGTGCCCAACCATGTTCTAAGCCCTCCCCTCCTCCCTGGGCTTCTGGCAGCAGGAGTGAAAAGAGAGGAGCACAGCACTGGGATCCGTTTGACAGAAACCGGCTTCCCACTGGGAAGTCCTTCTCCATGTGCAGACATGCTCCCCAGTGCCTGTGGCAAGGTGAAGGAAATGCCATACACTGACCTGGAAGAGACCACAGGGCCCAGGCACGGTCTGAGCCCTTCCCTTATCCCGGGAGTTTTGCTAGCAGGAGTTCAACCGCAAGGAACACAGCCCGGAGACCCCCTGGGGCCCAAACGGCTTCCGACGAACAATATGCTCTTGCTGAGGAAAACCTATCCCAAGTGGGGGTAGCC
>NW_028273633.1:2545000-2549142 GCF_024610735.1 Ursus americanus
GGTTAGGGTTCGGGTTCGGGTTAGGGTTCGGGTTCGGGTTCGGGTTAGGGTTAGGGTTAGGGTTAGGGTTAGGGTTAGGGTTAGGGTTAGGGTTAGGGTTAGGGTTCGGGTTAGGGTTAGGGTTCGGGTTAGGGTTAGGGTTAGGGTTAGGGTTCGGGTTCGGGTTCGGGTTAGGGTTCGGGTTAGGGTTCGGGTTAGGGTTAGGGTTAGGGTTAGGGTTAGGGTTAGGGTAGGGTTAGGGTTAGGGTTCGGGTTAGGGTTAGGGTTAGGGTTAGGGTTAGGGTTAGGGTTAGGGTTCGGGTTAGGGTTAGGGTTCGGGTTAGGGTTCGGGTTAGGGTTAGGGTTAGGGTTAGGGTTCGGGTTAGGGTTCGGGTTAGGGTTAGGGTTAGGGTTAGGGTTAGGGTTAGGGTTAGGGTTCGGGTTAGGGTTAGGGTTAGGGTTAGGGTTAGGGTTAGGGTTCGGGTTAGGGTTCGGGTTAGGGTTCGGGTTAGGGTTCGGGTTAGGGTTAGGGTTAGGGTTAGGGTTAGGGTTCGGGTTAGGGTTCGGGTTAGGGTTAGGGTTCGGGTTAGGGTTCGGGTTAGGGTTAGGGTTAGGGGTTAGGGTTCGGGTTAGGGTTAGGGGTTAGGGTTAGGGTTAGGGTTAGGGTTAGGGTTCGGGTTAGGGTTCGGGTTAGGGTTAGGGTTAGGGTTAGGGTTAGGGTTAGGGTTAGGGTTAGGGTTAGGGTTCGGGTTAGGGTTAGGGTTAGGGTTCGGGTTAGGGTTAGGGTTAGGGTTAGGGTTCGGGTTAGGGTTAGGGTTAGGGTTAGGGTTCGGGTTAGGGTTAGGGTTAGGGTTAGGGTTCGGGTTAGGGTTAGGGTTAGGGTTAGGGTTCGGGTTAGGGTTAGGGTTAGGGTTAGGGTTAGGGTTAGGGTTAGGGTTAGGGTTAGGGTTCGGGTTAGGGTTAGGGTTAGGGTTAGGGTTAGGGTTCGGGTTAGGGTTCGGGTTCGGGTTAGGGTTAGGGTTAGGGTTCGGGTTCGGGTTAGGGTTAGGGTTAGGGTTCGGGTTAGGGTTCGGGTTAGGGTTAGGGTTAGGGTTAGGGTTCGGGTTAGGGTTAGGGTTAGGGTTAGGGTTAGGGTTCGGGTTAGGGTTAGGGTTCGGGTTCGGGTTAGGGTTCGGGTTAGGGTTAGGGTTAGGGTTAGGGTTAGGGTTAGGGTTCGGGTTAGGGTTCGGGTTAGGGTTAGGGTTAGGGTTAGGGTTAGGGTTAGGGTTAGGGTTAGGGTTAGGGTTAGGGTTCGGGTTAGGGTTAGGGTTAGGGTTAGGGTTAGGGTTAGGGTTAGGGTTAGGGTTCGGGTTAGGGTTAGGGTTCGGGTTAGGGTTAGGGTTAGGGTTAGGGTTAGGGTTCGGGTTCGGGTTCGGGTTAGGGTTAGGGTTAGGGTTAGGGTTAGGGTTAGGGTTAGGGTTAGGGTTAGGGTTAGGGTTAGGGTTAGGGTTCGGGTTAGGGTTAGGGTTCGGGTTAGGGTTAGGGTTAGGGTTAGGGTTCGGGTTAGGGTTAGGGTTAGGGTTAGGGTTAGGGTTAGGGTTAGGGTTCGGGTTAGGGTTAGGGTTCGGGTTAGGGTTAGGGTTAGGGTTAGGGTTAGGGTTCGGGTTAGGGTTAGGGTTAGGGTTAGGGTTAGGGTTAGGGTTAGGGTTAGGGTTAGGGTTCGGGTTAGGGTTAGGGTTAGGGTTAGGGTTAGGGTTAGGGTTAGGGTTCGGGTTAGGGTTAGGGTTAGGGTTAGGGTTAGGGTTAGGGTTAGGGTTCGGGTTAGGGTTAGGGTTAGGGTTCGGGTTAGGGTTAGGGTTAGGGTTAGGGTTAGGGTTAGGGTTAGGGTTAGGGTTAGGGTTAGGGTTCGGGTTAGGGTTCGGGTTAGGGTTAGGGTTAGGGTTAGGGTTAGGGTTAGGGTTAGGGTTAGGGTTAGGGTTAGGGTTCGGGTTAGGGTTAGGGTTCGGGTTAGGGTTAGGGTTAGGGTTAGGGTTAGGGTTCGGGTTAGGGTTAGGGTTAGGGTTAGGGTTCGGGTTAGGGTTAGGGTTCGGGTTAGGGTTAGGGTTAGGGTTAGGGTTAGGGTTAGGGTTAGGGTTAGGGTTCGGGTTCGGGTTAGGGTTAGGGTTAGGGTTAGGGTTAGGGTTCGGGTTAGGGTTAGGGTTAGGGTTAGGGTTAGGGTTCGGGTTCGGGTTCGGGTTAGGGTTAGGGTTAGGGTTAGGGTTCGGGTTCGGGTTAGGGTTAGGGTTAGGGTTAGGGTTAGGGTTCGGGTTCGGGTTAGGGTTAGGGTTAGGGTTAGGGTTAGGGTTCGGGTTAGGGTTAGGGTTAGGGTTCGGGTTAGGGTTAGGGTTAGGGTTCGGGTTAGGGTTAGGGTTAGGGTTAGGGTTAGGGTTAGGGTTAGGGTTAGGGTTAGGGTTCGGGTTAGGGTTAGGGTTAGGGTTCGGGTTAGGGTTAGGGTTAGGGTTAGGGTTAGGGTTAGGGTTAGGGTTAGGGTTCGGGTTAGGGTTCGGGTTAGGGTTAGGGTTAGGGTTAGGGTTAGGGTTCGGGTTAGGGTTAGGGTTCGGGTTAGGGTTAGGGTTAGGGTTCGGGTTAGGGTTAGGGTTCGGGTTAGGGTTAGGGTTAGGGTTAGGGTTAGGGGTTAGGGTTAGGGTTAGGGTTAGGGTTAGGGTTAGGGTTCGGGTTAGGGTTAGGGGTTAGGGTTAGGGTTAGGGTTCGGGTTAGGGTTAGGGTTAGGGTTAGGGTTAGGGGTTAGGGTTAGGGTTAGGGTTAGGGTTAGGGTTAGGGTTAGGGTTAGGGTTAGGGTTAGGGTTAGGGTTAGGGTTAGGGTTAGGGTTAGGGTTAGGGTTAGGGTTAGGGTTAGGGTTAGGGTTAGGGTTAGGGTTAGGGTTAGGGTTAGGGTTAGGGTTAGGGTTAGGGTTAGGGTTAGGGTTAGGGTTAGGGTTAGGGTTAGGGTTAGGGTTAGGGTTAGGGTTAGGGTTAGGGTTAGGGTTAGGGTTAGGGTTAGGGTTAGGGTTAGGGTTAGGGTTAGGGTTAGGGTTAGGGTTAGGGTTAGGGTTAGGGTTAGGGTTAGGGTTAGGGTTAGGGTTAGGGTTAGGGTTAGGGTTAGGGTTAGGGTTAGGGTTAGGGTTAGGGTTAGGGTTAGGGTTAGGGTTAGGGTTAGGGTTAGGGTTAGGGTTAGGGTTAGGGTTAGGGTTAGGGTTAGGGTTAGGGTTAGGGTTAGGGTTAGGGTTAGGGTTAGGGTTAGGGTTAGGGTTAGGGTTAGGGTTAGGGTTAGGGTTAGGGTTAGGGTTAGGGTTAGGGTTAGGGTTAGGGTTAGGGTTAGGGTTAGGGTTAGGGTTAGGGTTAGGGTTAGGGTTAGGGTTAGGGTTAGGGTTAGGGTTAGGGTTAGGGTTAGGGTTAGGGTTAGGGTTAGGGTTAGGGTTAGGGTTAGGGTTAGGGTTAGGGTTAGGGTTAGGGTTAGGGTTAGGGTTAGGGTTAGGGTTAGGGTTAGGGTTAGGGTTAGGGTTAGGGTTAGGGTTAGGGTTAGGGTTAGGGTTAGGGTTAGGGTTAGGGTTAGGGTTAGGGTTAGGGTTAGGGTTAGGGTTAGGGTTAGGGTTAGGGTTAGGGTTAGGGTTAGGGTTAGGGTTAGGGTTAGGGTTAGGGTTAGGGTTAGGGTTAGGGTTAGGGTTAGGGTTAGGGTTAGGGTTAGGGTTAGGGTTAGGGTTAGGGTTAGGGTTAGGGTTAGGGTTAGGGTTAGGGTTAGGGTTAGGGTTAGGGTTAGGGTTAGGGTTAGGGTTAGGGTTAGGGTTAGGGTTAGGGTTAGGGTTAGGGTTAGGGTTAGGGTTAGGGTTAGGGTTAGGGTTAGGGTTAGGGTTAGGGTTAGGGTTAGGGTTAGGGTTAGGGTTAGGGTTAGGGTTAGGGTTAGGGTTAGGGTTAGGGTTAGGGTTAGGGTTAGGGTTAGGGTTAGGGTTAGGGTTAGGGTTAGGGTTAGGGTTAGGGTTAGGGTTAGGGTTAGGGTTAGGGTTAGGGTTAGGGTTAGGGTTAGGGTTAGGGTTAGGGTTAGGGTTAGGGTTAGGGTTAGGGTAGGGTTAGGGTTAGGGTTAGGGTTAGGGTTAGGTTAGGGTTAGGGTTAGGGTTAGGGTTAGGGTTAGGGTTAGGGTTAGGGTTAG
>NW_028273636.1:5000-10000 GCF_024610735.1 Ursus americanus
CTAACCCTAACCCTAACCCTAACCCTAACCCGAACCCTAACCCTAACCCGAACCCTAACCCTAACCCTAACCCTAACCCTAACCCTAACCCTAACCCTAACCCGAACCCTAACCCTAACCCGAACCCTAACCCTAACCCTAACCCTAACCCTAACCCTAACCCTAACCCGAACCCTAACCCTAACCCTAACCCTAACCCTAACCCTAACCCTAACCCTAACCCTAACCCTAACCCTAACCCTAACCCGAACCCTAACCCTAACCCTAACCCTAACCCTAACCCTAACCCTAACCCTAACCCTAACCCTAACCCTAACCCTAACCCTAACCCTAACCCTAACCCGAACCCTAACCCGAACCCTAACCCTAACCCGAACCCTAACCCTAACCCGAACCCTAACCCTAACCCTAACCCTAACCCTAACCCTAACCCGAACCCTAACCCTAACCCTAACCCTAACCCGAACCCTAACCCTAACCCTAACCCTAACCCTAACCCTAACCCTAACCCTAACCCGAACCCGAACCCTAACCCTAACCCGAACCCTAACCCTAACCCGAACCCTAACCCTAACCCGAACCCTAACCCTAACCCTAACCCTAACCCTAACCCTAACCCTAACCCTAACCCTAACCCGAACCCTAACCCTAACCCTAACCCTAACCCTAACCCTAACCCGAACCCGAACCCTAACCCGAACCCTAACCCTAACCCTAACCCTAACCCTAACCCGAACCCGAACCCGAACCCTAACCCTAACCCTAACCCTAACCCTAACCCTAACCCTAACCCTAACCCGAACCCTAACCCTAACCCTAACCCTAACCCTAACCCTAACCCGAACCCTAACCCTAACCCTAACCCTAACCCTAACCCTAACCCTAACCCTAACCCTAACCCGAACCCGAACCCTAACCCGAACCCTAACCCTAACCCGAACCCTAACCCTAACCCTAACCCTAACCCTAACCCTAACCCTAACCCTAACCCTAACCCTAACCCGAACCCTAACCCTAACCCGAACCCGAACCCTAACCCTAACCCTAACCCTAACCCTAACCCGAACCCGAACCCTAACCCTAACCCGAACCCTAACCCTAACCCTAACCCTAACCCTAACCCGAACCCGAACCCTAACCCTAACCCTAACCCTAACCCTAACCCTAACCCTAACCCTAACCCTAACCCGAACCCTAACCCTAACCCTAACCCTAACCCGAACCCGAACCCTAACCCTAACCCTAACCCTAACCCTAACCCTAACCCGAACCCTAACCCTAACCCTAACCCTAACCCTAACCCTAACCCTAACCCTAACCCGAACCCTAACCCGAACCCTAACCCTAACCCTAACCCTAACCCTAACCCTAACCCTAACCCTAACCCTAACCCTAACCCGAACCCTAACCCTAACCCTAACCCTAACCCTAACCCTAACCCTAACCCTAACCCTAACCCTAACCCTAACCCTAACCCTAACCCTAACCCGAACCCGAACCCGAACCCGAACCCTAACCCGAACCCTAACCCTAACCCTAACCCTAACCCGAACCCTAACCCGAACCCTAACCCTAACCCTAACCCTAACCCTAACCCTAACCCTAACCCGAACCCTAACCCTAACCCTAACCCTAACCCTAACCCGAACCCTAACCCTAACCCTAACCCTAACCCTAACCCTAACCCGAACCCTAACCCTAACCCTAACCCTAACCCTAACCCTAACCCTAACCCTAACCCGAACCCTAACCCTAACCCGAACCCTAACCCTAACCCTAACCCGAACCCTAACCCTAACCCTAACCCTAACCCGAACCCTAACCCTAACCCTAACCCGAACCCTAACCCTAACCCTAACCCTAACCCGAACCCTAACCCTAACCCTAACCCGAACCCTAACCCTAACCCTAACCCTAACCCGAACCCTAACCCTAACCCTAACCCGAACCCTAACCCTAACCCTAACCCTAACCCGAACCCTAACCCTAACCCTAACCCGAACCCGAACCCTAACCCTAACCCTAACCCTAACCCTAACCCGAACCCTAACCCTAACCCTAACCCTAACCCTAACCCTAACCCTAACCCTAACCCGAACCCTAACCCTAACCCTAACCCGAACCCTAACCCGAACCCTAACCCCTAACCCTAACCCTAACCCTAACCCTAACCCGAACCCTAACCCTAACCCTAACCCTAACCCGAACCCTAACCCTAACCCTAACCCTAACCCTAACCCGAACCCGAACCCTAACCCTAACCCTAACCCTAACCCGAACCCTAACCCTAACCCTAACCCTAACCCTAACCCTAACCCTAACCCGAACCCGAACCCTAACCCTAACCCTAACCCTAACCCTAACCCGAACCCGAACCCTAACCCTAACCCGAACCCTAACCCTAACCCTAACCCTAACCCTAACCCTAACCCTAACCCTAACCCGAACCCTAACCCGAACCCTAACCCTAACCCTAACCCTAACCCTAACCCTAACCCTAACCCGAACCCTAACCCTAACCCGAACCCTAACCCGAACCCGAACCCTAACCCGAACCCTAACCCTAACCCTAACCCTAACCCGAACCCTAACCCGAACCCGAACCCTAACCCGAACCCTAACCCTAACCCTAACCCGAACCCTAACCCTAACCCTAACCCGAACCCTAACCCTAACCCGAACCCTAACCCGAACCCTAACCCGAACCCTAACCCTAACCCTAACCCTAACCCTAACCCCTAACCCTAACCCGAACCCTAACCCTAACCCTAACCCTAACCCTAACCCTAACCCTAACCCGAACCCTAACCCGAACCCTAACCCTAACCCGAACCCTAACCCTAACCCGAACCCTAACCCGAACCCTAACCCGAACCCGAACCCTAACCCGAACCCTAACCCTAACCCTAACCCGAACCCTAACCCTAACCCGAACCCGAACCCTAACCCTAACCCGAACCCTAACCCTAACCCGAACCCTAACCCTAACCCGAACCCGAACCCGAACCCGAACCCGAACCCTAACCCTAACCCGAACCCGAACCCTAACCCTAACCCGAACCCTAACCCTAACCCGAACCCTAACCCTAACCCTAACCCGAACCCTAACCCGAACCCGAACCCTAACCCTAACCCGAACCCGAACCCTAACCCTAACCCGAACCCTAACCCGAACCCGAACCCTAACCCTAACCCTAACCCGAACCCTAACCCTAACCCGAACCCTAACCCTAACCCGAACCCTAACCCTAACCCTAACCCGAACCCTAACCCGAACCCTAACCCTAACCCTAACCCGAACCCGAACCCTAACCCTAACCCGAACCCGAACCCGAACCCGAACCCTAACCCTAACCCGAACCCTAACCCTAACCCGAACCCGAACCCTAACCCGAACCCGAACCCTAACCCTAACCCGAACCCTAACCCTAACCCTAACCCGAACCCTAACCCGAACCCGAACCCTAACCCTAACCCTAACCCGAACCCTAACCCTAACCCGAACCCTAACCCTAACCCGAACCCTAACCCTAACCCTAACCCTAACCCTAACCCGAACCCTAACCCTAACCCTAACCCTAACCCGAACCCTAACCCTAACCCGAACCCTAACCCGAACCCGAACCCTAACCCTAACCCGAACCCTAACCCTAACCCGAACCCGAACCCTAACCCGAACCCGAACCCTAACCCTAACCCGAACCCTAACCCTAACCCTAACCCGAACCCTAACCCGAACCCGAACCCTAACCCTAACCCTAACCCGAACCCTAACCCGAACCCTAACCCTAACCCTAACCCTAACCCGAACCCGAACCCTAACCCTAACCCTAACCCTAACCCGAACCCTAACCCTAACCCTAACCCGAACCCTAACCCGAACCCTAACCCTAACCCTAACCCGAACCCTAACCCGAACCCTAACCCGAACCCTAACCCGAACCCTAACCCTAACCCTAACCCTAACCCTAACCCTAACCCGAACCCTAAACCTAACCCGAACCCTAACCCTAACCCTAACCCTAACCCTAACCCTAACCCTAACCCTAACCCGAACCCTAACCCTAACCCTAACCCTAACCCTAACCCGAACCCGAACCCTAACCCGAACCCTAACCCTAACCCTAACCCTAACCCTAACCCTAACCCGAACCCTAACCCTAACCCGAACCCTAACCCTAACCCTAACCCTAACCCTAACCCTAACCCGAACCCTAACCCTAACCCTAACCCTAACCCTAACCCTAACCCTAACCCTAACCCTAACCCTAACCCTAACCCTAACCCGAACCCGAACCCTAACCCTAACCCTAACCCTAACCCTAACCCTAACCCGAACCCTAACCCTAACCCGAACCCTAACCCTAACCCTAACCCTAACCCTAACCCTAACCCTAACCCGAACCCTAACCCTAACCCTAACCCTAACCCTAACCCTAACCCGAACCCTAACCCTAACCCTAACCCGAACCCTAACCCTAACCCTAACCCGAACCCTAACCCTAACCCGAACCCTAACCCTAACCCTAACCCGAACCCTAACCCGAACCCGAACCCTAACCCTAACCCTAACCCTAACCCTAACCCGAACCCTAACCCGAACCCTAACCCGAACCCGAACCCTAACCCTAACCCGAACCCTAACCCTAACCCTAACCCGAACCCGAACCCTAACCCTAACCCTAACCCTAACCCTAACCCGAACCCTAACCCGAACCCTAACCCGAACCCTAACCCTAACCCTAACCCTAACCCGAACCCTAACCCTAACCCTAACCCGAACCCTAACCCTAACCCTAACCCTAACCCGAACCCGAACCCTAACCCTAACCCTAACCCTAACCCTAACCCTAACCCTAACCCTAACCCGAACCCGAACCCTAACCCTAACCCTAACCCTAACCCTAACCCTAACCCTAACCCGAACCCGAACCCTAACCCTAACCCTAACCCTAACCCTAACCCGAACCCGAACCCGAACCCGAACCCTAACCCTAACC